>NC_088336.1:6102500-6127500 GCF_036884655.1 Musa acuminata AAA Group | reverse complement strand
GGGGAAGAAGCGGCTCCGGCAGCCGCAGCGCGAGGGGCGGAGAACCTAAACTTCTGAGCCGCGATGCTCTCGTTTCTGGCCATCTGCATCAGATCCTTGGCTTTGGCGGCCAAAATGTCGTCGAACACCATCATCTTTCCGGCGTAGAAGATGGTCAGCTGGCCCTTCTCCATCTGCCTGCAGCAGCCACCGAAATCATCAAGCTAATCTCTCCGCCCATCCAAGCGGCAACTTCAACGACACATCATCTTACTTGGCTTCTGAGATCTTGCCAGATTCTTCAAAACCAGAGTGCTGAGGAAACAGATCCATGGATTTCTGTGAGCCCTTGTTCTCTGTCTGCTCCTCTCCCGGCACATCCGCCCCTGGCAACAAGCTCATCGTCGTGGTTGTCCGGGATCTACCACCTGAAGGAAAAAAGAAGCAGAGGAGATGTCAGCATTCCGATAGACTCTCTCTCTCTCTCTCTCCAAGTTAAGGACCTGAGAGAAATCTCACCTGCTGGCACAGGGGCCATGTCGATGCCAAGGCCACTCAAGCTGCGCTTCTCCTTCAAGTACTGTCTCAATAGCCTGCACGTCTGAGAGAAGTTGGACTCGTCACCCTTGCTTCCCATCTTCTTCTTCGTCTTCTTCCTTCTTCTGCAAGACGCACTTCCTTTACCTTCCTCTTCTCTCTCTCCTGTACAGGTGGGTCAACTCGATGCTTTGTTCTCTCCTCCTCTCAATCACCGATGGGCATTTGTTTGGTAGCAACTGTGGAAGGGGCATATCCATCCACTGGCCGCTGTGGTGGGTGAGCGAGTAAAAAGAAGGATGACGGAAGAGTCACGTGCTTTTATTGTTTTGAAGATATCACATATATACACTATAAAAGACACACGTGGGTGATTTGGGTGGGAAGTCAAAAAAGCCTACGCACAAACACGAAAAAATCCAACAGCATATTAAAAGAGATGAGAACATTAACTAAAGATGAATATATTTGCTGTCAGAGCACCAAGTAGTGCGCCACCATGCCAAGTTGCATGTGATGATGCGTCCACTTACTGTTGGAAAAATTAATGAGCATATCTACTGCTCCTCACGTGTGGACATCAATAATTTAAAACCTTCGATTAGGAATAATATTTTATCTTAGTTTTTTAATAATTGTCATTAATATGTGATATAATAACCCAGTAATAGCAAGATCTGAAATGCTGTCAGATTTAAACGCGAAATGTCAACATAAATCTAATGCATAACTGATTTAATTATGTCAATAAAACGTGGACCCATTAGTCTCATGTTTATATATATATATATATATATATATGAAATTAAGATTAATATCTTGATACATAGTTATGAGAATAAAGTCAAGCAAAATTGATATGTACATCTGTTTTACGGATATTATCAATGGTTATATATATATATATATATATAATTAAGATTAATATCTTGATACATAGTTATGAACCGTTTAGAATGAAGTCAAACAAAATTGACATGTACATCTGTTTTACGGATATTACCATTGGTTTAAAAGTTCTTGGTAAAAAATATACTAACTTGTTAATAAAATTTTTTGATTTATTTTTAAAAAATAGGATCCAAATATAATTTCTATTCAAGAAGCAAATAAACTATTTTCCTGAAGTACTCATAGGATCATTACTGACTATGAAATGACTTGCAAGGTACATGATGAATATAAGAATAACCTTGAACATATAGGATATGACACTTGGAACCAAAGAAGATTACTCGAGCGAAAACTCCAAGTGATGTTGATGACTTAGCACTCCTCACAAGAAAATTTAAAAAATTCATAAAAATAAATAAAACAAACTTATAAAACAAGACACAAAGAACAATAATGAACTAAAAAAGAATACAATTATCTACTATTAATGTAAAAAGTCAAGGCATTTCAAAAGTGAATGTCTATAACTGAAAAAGAAGATGCTAGCACAAAAGAAGAATAAAACACTCAAGGCGACTTGGGACGAATCAAATGTATCAGAAGACGAGGAGCAAACTAATGAAGGTGAGATAACAAACTACGCTTTGATGGCTCTTAACGACAAGGTATGTGATTCAACCGAAACTTATTTATCTTATGATGAATTACTTAATGTTTTTCATGATTTATATGATGATTTTAAATTAGTTGGTAAGAAATATAAATTACTAAAAAAAGATTATGCTTCTCTCTTTAGTAAATTAAAAAATTAAAAAATAAGCATAATAATTACATGTTAACCTCTTGTACTAAATGTGAAGAGTTAGACTTAATCAAAAAGGAAAATATGGTCTTACAACAAACATTAGAAAAAATTAAGCTTGATAACAAATCATTAAACATGATCCTTGCTAATAAAAGTTATGTACAGAAAAAATCGACTTTGTGAGTAGTAATACTCAACAAAAACTTACTATATTTGTTAAAGGACCTACATTGCATATTACCCGTAAAATTAAGTATAATTTTTGTGATAGATGTGGTCATTATGCCTATAAGTATTCATTTAAAAAATATAGCTCATATAAATTAGTTTGGATTTCTAAAGGAACCATAAATAACTTAATGTCAATGGTCAAGATAGGTAGATCTATTTATTAGGGACCCAAGGTTAAATGGGTACCTAAAGCAAACCATTTCTTGTAGATATATCTATAATCAAAAGCTAGGAGCAAGAGATAATATTTTGATAGTAGATGTTCAAGGCACATAACTAGAGATCCAACACATTTCTCTAAGCTCACTAGCCAAGATGAAGAATATGTCACATTCGGAGACAACAATAAAGGAAAAATTATTGGCAAAGGAAATATAAGTAACAAATCAAACCTCTTGATTGAAAACGTTTTACTAGTAGATGGTTTAAAATATAACTTACTAAGCATTAGTTAATTGTGTGATAAGGGTTATAATATTAAATTTGAATCTAAAATTTGCATTATAGAGATACCACACAAAAATAGATATTGCCTTAAGGACTAATAATGTGTATACTATTGATCTTAATGATTTTTATGATGGAACTTGCTTTTCGATTTTAAACGGTGATGTATGACTTTAGAATAGGAGATTAGGCCATGTAAGTATGACATTAATTTCATAAATTAAAACTAAAAAACTTGTAAGAGGTATGCTTAGAATTAAATTTATCAAAGATAAAGTTTATAATTTATGTTAACTAGGTAAACAAATAAAGAGTAGCTTTAAAGCTAAAAATCAAGTAAGTATCTCTAGACCACTACATTTAATTCATATGAATTTATTTGGACCAATTGATATCACAAGTCTAGGAGATAGTAAATACGCTTTTGTGATTATTAATGATTATAGTATATATGTTTGGACATGTTGAATCTCGGATTTTGATTATGAAATTTATTGATAAAGTTAAGATCTAATGTGTATTTGATTGACGAAGGACTAACCACGATTAAGGAAAGACAATTTGATTAAAGCAAGAAGAATCAAACGTTGGATCGGAGTGGAACATGTCAAAAGATTGGACATCAGGTCCGAAGAATGGTCGACGTGCCGGAAGGACTTCGTGCCATGAGTTCAGGCATCGAGCTAAAGGATCGGATATTGTGCCAAGGAGATTTGAAGTTACGGGAGTCAACATGCTGATTGGGAAATACATCGAACGAGAGGATGATGCGTCGAATGATCAAACGAAGTGTTGGATGAACTAATGATATGCCAGACAACATTGGATTCATGCTTGTAATCGTGTGTCTAGATCGAGTTAGTTTAGGTCTAATTGAGTTAGTTTTGGGAGGAACCCTACTAACTCAATTAGGGGTCAATTGGGCATAAGTTGGAGTTGTTTTGGGCCAAGTGGAAGGCCCATTTGGTCACCCATAAAAGGGCCAATTGGTGGCACCGCCAGATTAGGCGATGGAATCGCCCAAACACAGTCTCCTAGAATGTGTCAAATGGTAGTACCACTAGATTGAGTGGTGGTACCACTCAGTGTCATACTGACAAGTGGTGGTACAACTAGTTGTTAGTCTGGTAAACGATGGTACCTCCCAGTAATTGTGGTGGTACTACTAGTACCTCAAAAATTGAGGATGAGATATTTTTTGACTTCATAAAGCTATTTGATGTCTATAAATACCCTAGCTATTCCTGCTTAAAATAACACAAAATTGAGTAGAAAAGGAAAAACAATACTTGAGAAAAAAGTGTTGTAATCTTTCTAAAATTAGTGAATCTTTTCCTCCTAAAGTTAAAAGGTTTATAAGGGAGGAGTAAGGTCTAAAAGAGAGAGGTGTTAAGGTTCTCTCCTAAGCCTGTGAAAAGGAGAAAGGGTTGTAAGGATAATTGATCTTCGCTCGTTAAAAGAATATCAGTAGTGAAAGTCGGTGGCCTCGAGTGAAGAGGAATCGAGAGTGGACATGGTCATGACGACCGAACCACTATAAAATCGATTTATATTTCCTTCATGTTTTCATTTATATTGCTAACTGATTTACTTTCTTACTACTCTTACTATGCTTACGAATGTGCTCTCTAAGTTTAAAAGCTTTCCGATATGATTTCATTGAATGAGTTTTCAAACCGACGTGATTTTTCGAAAATACTAATTCACCCCCCCCACCGTCCGCCCCCCCCCCCCCCCCCCCCCGGCCCCTTAGTCCTAACAGTTGGTATTAGAGCCAAGTTTTTTTCAATTGGTTTAACACCCAAGATAATGGCATTTACCGACAATCAAAATGGTCTTTCTATCACTCGTCCTCCTATGTTCAATAGGATAAACTATACGTATTGGAAAACATGTATGTGAGTTTTCTTGCTTTCTATGGATTTTAATTTATGAAATATTATTAAACTTGGCTTTCAAAAGTCTTCTAAACCAATGAACGAATAAAATGATTTAAAAAAAAAGATTATTCCTTTAAATGCTAGAGCTATGAATACTCTATTTTGTGCTTTAGACAAAAATGAGTTTAATTGTATTTATTTATGTGAAACTACACATGAGATTTGACACACACTAGAATTAACTCATGGAGGTACAAATGAAATTAAAGAGTCTAAAATAAATCTTTTGATGTATGATTTTGAACTGTTTCGAATAAAGTCAAGCGAAACAATTATTGCCATGTATACCCATTTTATGTATATCATCAATGGTTTGAAAGCTCTTAGCAAATGTTTTTCCAATCTTGAACTTGTAAACAAGATTCTAAGATCCCTTCCAAAAAGTTGGGATCCAAAAGTAACTGCAACATAAGAGATAAAGGACTTAAAATAATTTTTCACTAGAAGAACTCATCGGTTCATTGATGGCATATGAAATGACATATATTGCATATGACGAACATTAGAACAACCTTTCAAAGAATCGGAAGGATTTGGCACTTAGAACAAAAGAAGACCACTCGAGCGAAAGCTCAAGTGATGATGACATAGAACTTTTGACAAGAAAATTTAAGATCTAAAAATGAACTCAAAAAGGACACAATCACTTGTTATGAATGTAAGAAGTTGGCGCACTCTAAAGATGAGTGTACAAAACTGAAGAAATTGTCAAAGAAGAATAAAACATTCAAGATGACATGAGATAAATTGAGTACATCCGACAATGAGGAGTAAACTAACAAAGGCGAGATGGTGAATTATGCCTTAATGGCTCTCAACGATGAGGTAAGTGATCAAATGAATCTTATTTACCTTACAATGAATTACTTAATGCCTTTCATGATTTGTTTGATAAATGTAAGTTAGTTGTTAAAAAATACAAGTTATTAAAAAAGGATCATGCTTCTCTTGTTAGTGAATTTGAAAAATGTAAGTATGTTGAACAACCTCTCGGATTTGCGAATGATAATTTTCTGAATCATGTGTTTAAATTGACTAAAGCTCTCTATGGATTAAAATAAGCCCCAAGCGCCTAGTATGAGAGACATAGCTCATTTGTTACCCAAAATAATTTTTCTAAAGGCAAGGTCGATACTATATTATTTATTAAAAATTTTGAGAATATTTTTTTTATTATTCAAATTTTTGTTGATGATATTATTTTTGGTTCCACGAATGAATCTTTATGCAAATCATTTGCTAAAAGTATGAGCCAAGAATTTGAAATGAGTTTAATAGATGAATTAATCTTCTTTCTAGGCTTACGAATTAAATAACTTAGTGATTGTATTTTTATTAGTCAAATAAAATATTACTAGACTTGTTAAAATGATTTAATATGGACAGTTCAAAAGCTATCAATACTCGTATGAGTACCTCAACTAAATTAGACATTGACGAAAGTGGAGAAAGCTTTGACCAAAAATGTTATAGGGGTATGATAGGTAGTTTATAATACCTCACCACAACTCGACGGGATATTATATTTAGCATAGGACTTTATGCTAGGTTTCAATCTAACCCCTAGCAATCTCATTTAAAAGCCGTTAAAAGAATTTTTAGATACCTAAAAGGAACTCCTAAACTAGGATTATGGTATCCAAAATGAAAAAAACTTTAAATTACTTGGTTATGTTGATGCTGATTTTGCTGGCTACCAAATAAATAGAAAAAGCACATCTGGAACATGTCAATTTTTAGGACATGCACTTGTCTCTTGGTCTTCCAAGAAATAAAACTCAGTTGCATTATCTACAACCAAAGCTCTATTAATAGCAGCATGTGGATGCTGTGCTCAAGTTATATTGATAAAAAATACTTTAGAGGACTATAGAATTAATCTGAAAAATGTACCTATAAATTGTGACAACACTAGTGCAATATGCTTAACAAAAAATCCTATTCAATACTTTAGAACTAAACATATTGATATTAGGCACCATTTTATATGAGATCGTATCAACAACCATGACATATCTCTAGAATTTATTGATATAAAATATCAATTAGCTGATATTTTTATAAAACCCTTGATTGAGGAACAATTTTATTTTGTATGAAGAGAATTAGGTATGCTAAATTTCTCTAATACATGAGTTCCTCTTTAAATTTTTCTTTAAAATTTTTTGAATTGAGTTCTAGTTTTCGAGATCATGCACTATTATTTCCTCACTAGAGATAAGATTTGAATCATGGATTTATGTTTAATGAATTATTTCTTCACTAAGTACAAATTTTCCCCTCTTACAAAAATCAAACTTTAAAGATCCACATGATCACTACCTATAGGCAGTAGCTCCGCCAGTGTTCACTGGTTGTAGGCGGTGGCATCGCCCGCAACTCAGCACTATAAAAGCTAATGTTAGGGCCGGCTGTAGAACCGACCCCAACTCACTCTACACCTCTCCTAAGATCCCTAAATCACTTGCTCTCCTTCTAGTAACTCAAAGGAACACTCATCCTCTGCAAAATCAAGGATCAATCCCAAACCTTCCTTAGGTGATTACAAGAAGGTTAAACCACTAAGATAATCCCTAAACCAAATTATTTCCTTCTTTGCATTAACTGTTCTTGCCTCTTATTTATTCTCCATAAATGTAGTCTCCATGATTACAAGAAGATCCTCAAGGGACAAAGGGAAGAGGAGAGTAGATGAAACCTATGATTCCCTACTTTTTGATTCTTCTCAACATGCCCTTAGATTTCTTACAATAGAGTCTAGAAATATGTTCATAAGGGTAAATATGTAGACTTAGAGGAATTGAGTGATTTGGAACCTATTCAATAGTTTGCTAACCTAGATATCCTCCCAATCCTCCATATATATGAGCCTGTTTATCCTAAACTTATTAGGCTATTTTACAACAATTTACATGTGGATGAAAATGATATAGTATCTACTTAGGGCATCATATACCCATTACGTATGGCATACTTTGCAACCTCAAAGGAATTGCTGAGAAAAGTAGAGGTTATTATTTTAGAGGAGAATGGGATGAAGAATTAGTTGAGACCATTTATTATGATGCCTTAGGAACAATTTTTGATAATCCAAACTTGTCTATGCTTCCAAAAAGCTATGAACATCTACTACCCGTCAACACCAAATTGCTTCATCACATCTTGATAAACATTATTGTTGAATCTCGGATTTTGATGATGAAACTAATTGATTATGTTTAGATGTTTAACTACATTTTGAGTGATGCAGGTCTACTCGATCAGGATTAGACAGTTAACGCAGGAGGAATTGACGTTGCACCGGAGGAGATCACGTTAGCATATTGGATGGTAGAAGGCTTCGGACGTCGGGCATCGGGCCAAGAGCGGAATTGCGCCAAGGATATCGGGGTTGCGGAGGCCAATCGCCGATTGGGCAACAAGCCACAAGAGAGGACGATGCGCTGAAGAATCGGACGAAGCGCTAACCAATGACATGCCGGGCAACAGAATGTCAATTCACGTTGTAATAATTGTCTAGATTGGAGTAGAGTTTTGGCTTATGTGTGCAGGATTAACTACGATAACGATGAAGACATAAAGCAAAACAAAGTGTCGGAGTCAAGCGTGAAGGATTTGTTCCGAGTTCGAGAGTTCGACGGAAGTCCAAAGGTTCGTCGGGAATGCTACCGGGACTAGCCGAGAATGAGTAGGGAACTTGCCGAAGGGTTTTTCGGAAGTTTGCTGGAAGGTTCGTTGGAAGTTCGCAGAGCTCACCGAGAAAGATCGGAGCTTTCCGAATAAGCTCGTTGGAACTCGCCAAGATCAAATCGTGAAGTCTAGGAGCTTGCCAGGAGTCCGCAGAATGGTTTCCGAGAGTTCGTCGGAAGACCGTCGGAAGTTCGCCGGAAAAAGTCTTGACTTGCAGACTTTGTAATAGCTTAGAAAATTTCTTTAAATTCGTAGTTAGCACATTAATTAGGGTTAGGATTAGGTGTTTATCCGATAACCCAAGTAGGAGCCAATTGGGCCCGAATTCGGACTGGTTTGGGCCAAGTTTGGAGCCCAACCAGTGAACTGAAATAGTGTAGGCGGTGGCACCGCCCAGAACCCAAGAACTGAACGGTGGCACCGCCCAGCACCCGAGAGGTCGGGTGGTGGCACCGCCAGCCTCGGAAACCCAAGAGAATTCAAATTTTGGAGCCCAAATTTGAATCCTCTTGGGGCTTATAAATACCCCTCAATTCTTAGCAGAGAAAACAACCTTTGAGAAGCAATAGATTGAGATAAAAGACTTAGCAAAGTCTTTAGCAAGTTTTTATTTTCAATTGCTTGAGTGTTCACCTCCTTCTTTCTCTTTGAAAATTTGTAAGAGAGTGAACCACTTGTAAAAGATTATAAGAGGGGTATTTGTCCTTCCCCTTCAAAGTGATTTGCTAGTGGAAGTTGGGAGCCTCATCGAAGAAGGCTTCGCAAGTGGATGTAGGTCGCATGACCGAACCACTATAAATTGGTTTGCGTTTATCTTATTGTCATTTATATTACTGCAAACCATCTTCACTTTGATGCTCTACTTCTTTGTCTCCTTCTTACGTATCCCTTCAAGTTAAAACACAATCGAAACGGTTTCAAACAAAACGTTGCTTTTATCGTACGAAGTTTCTGAAAGTATTTAAATCGTTAAAAGTTTATCGTACTTTACCACTGCACTAATTCACCCCCCCCCCTCTTAGTGTCGCCCCGATCCTAACAATTGGTATCAGAGCCTGGTATTTCTCATTTCGGATTTACACCCGAGAGAAATGACTCTTCATGGCTTTCAAGAGGGCTTATCGGTTGTTCGTCCACCGTTGTTTAACGGATTAGACTACACTTATTGGAAAACTCGAATGGCAGTTTTTTTGATTTCTATGAATTTGGATTTATGGAATATCGTTGAAAACGATTTTCAACTTCCCTCTAAACCGATGAACGAATGGTCGGATTTGGAGAAGAAGTATTTTTCTTTAAACGCAAAGGCTATGAATGCCTTATTTTGCGCTTTGGATAAAAATGAGTTCAATCGGATTTCTACGTGTGAAACGGCTTTTGATATTTGGCGAACACTTGAAATCACGCACGAGGGAACTAGTAGAGTCAAAGACTCAAAAGTTAACATTTTATTGCATGATTTTGAGCTTTTTCGAATGCAACCAAGCGAGACTATAGGCGACATGTACACCCGTTTCACGGATGTCGTCAATAATCTAAGAGTTCTTGGTAAATCTTTTTCGAATTTTGATCTCATAAGCAAGATCTTAAGATCCCTTCCAAAAAGGTGGGATCCTAAAATAACCGCAATACAAGAAACAAAAGATTTAAATATTTTTCCACTTGAAGATCTAATTGGTTCGTTGATGACATATAAAATGGTGCACAATGCACATGATGAACATGATGAACAAAATCACCTTCCAAAGAACAGGAAGGATTTGGAACTCCGGATAAATGAATACCACTTGAGCGATGACTCAAGTGATGAGGACAATGATGAACTTGAACTTCGAACACTAAATCTTAATAAGTTTATTAAACAAAAATCTAAAATAAATAATAAACTTGAACGGAGGAAGAGGCCAAAGAAGAGGAAGACAACCAAGGATGAATCAAAAACTTCCAAAGGCAAAACAGCGAATTGGGCTTTGATGGGCTTCGACTACAAGGTAAGTAACTCAACTCTATTGAATTATTTTGAAATTACTTGAAGTTTTTCTTGAGTGCTTAATTTAGATAGTAGGAATAGGAAATAAAAAATTATTTTTCAAAAATTATATCATGTTTTTCTTTTTAGCATCTTTGAAAAATTAAAAAAATTGATCATGAAAAGTATATTGCTAAGGTTTCTTGCATGTTATGTTTTGAAATGTTGAATGATGTATGCAACATTAGGGATGATAATTATATGATATGTGATAATGCTTAGGATTAATCTATGCATGTGTATCTTGATGATTTTATATCATGCATGAGTTTTTGAAGTAAATGTTGATTTGAAACTCTCATTTTAGATTATCATGTATTTGGTCTTAATGATTTCTCTTAAAAACATACTTTTTGAAATCATATTTGATGATGAATATCAATATATTAAAAGGATGTTATCATGGAATCATGCTTGATGATTTATTTTACGAAATTTACCTTTCCATCTTAAATGTTGACACTTGTTTTATTAAAGGTAAAGACATGCTTATAACAAGCAAATCACATGAATAGAAATTTATAAAAATGAAATATGATCCTCTATCTTATCGACTTTTCAATAAATCTATGCTTGTCATGTATGAATTTATTGAATGTGACTTTGAGGATGATTTCGGATTTTACAAATGCTTGATTCATACTTATGACATGAGACACATTTTAAATATGAATCATGTTCAATGCTTTAATCATATTATATCTCCCTTAATTCATTTTGTTCTCCTAGATTTATTTACCAAAGAGGAGAATCTTTTGAAAATGAAATAATACAAATGAATCACTTATCGATATGTCTTTTCGAAATATTTTTTTAATGTGATGTTGATAATTTGAGATGCCTATTGGAATTCATGACATGAGATAATTGAATCCTTGACTTACTCTAGCTTGAAAATAGATGTTTAAAATCTTGCTTGATGAATTGTTTTATAAGATTTTGCCTTTACGTCTTGAACTTTCATGCTTATCTTGATTTGGCATATAATGACTAAGGCATGCTTAGATGAAAAAGAATCACTTAAAAAATACTTTTTCCATCTGATCGAGATTAATGATTTCATGATATTTTGTAAATCTCGAAATTGATTTTGATGACTTGATTATGAATTTCAAGTTAACGATTTGATTTGAATGAGTTTTATCTAAATCATAATCTTGATCTTGCAAAATTGGAATCACAAATAATATATTTTGGTATTCATGAATTGATACTCACAATATAAAAGTATTGGTATTCATGACTTGAATTTGATTGAAACATTGCATGCTTAAATTAATCATTCTCTTATGTTTCAAAAATTCTTTAAATGTCTTATGTGATGATTGAAAATTAATTTGCTTTATGATAAATCTATGTATACCATTTTGAAGATCTTGAAAGTAATGTTGAGATTTTGATGAATTTGACGATTTGAATTTGAATGAGTTTGTATTCGAATTATGATCTTGACTTCTTGGATTTACGACTTGAGATTTTTTTTAATCACAATCTCTTCTTTGTACACCTACAATTTTTGTTATTTATAAAAAGAAGAGATTTGATAAAATGAATCATTGTTGACTTAATGTTCGGTATCATGAATACTTTATTATCATATATGAAAATAGTGATAAATATTTTGAAAATAAATGTTTGTATCATGTTAGATGATTTTACATTTTGTGCATGATGAGTTATAGTGATAATTGAAATGATATGAATGATGATTTGGAATCATGCATATAATGATGAGTTTATATGTCTTGAAAATATATATGATGATTTGGTATTATGCATGCAATAATGATGCATGCAATGATGAAATATTCATGATAAAATTATTATTTTGATATTCATGACTTGAATCTTCCTTTCTTTTTGCCAATGACAAAGGGAGAGAAAGAGTTGCTAATGTGCTATCTTGAATTGATGTAAAGGGTCATCTCAAAGAGAAATTAGCTACCTTACACAAGTCAAGAAAATACAAAAACTTGCTTACTTTCTTACACATCTAAAGAAAAGATACAAATGTAATACTTGCCAAATTGTTTGCTTGCCTCATGTAAAACATGGTCCCTTGCTAGTTTGGTATTTTGCTAAGAAAGCAAAAATGACACTTCTCAAAAGAGAAGAAAGAGCTTGCTTTCTTGAACATCTTTAATTTGCTAGCTAGCATGATGTACAATTTGCTATCTTGAACATTACAAAGAAATACTATCATGCACATTGCAAAGAAAAGCAAATATGCCAACTTGCACATCTTTAAATTTGCTAGCTTGTATGTAGTAAAACTTGCATATTGTAAAAGTTGCTAGCTTGTAGAGAAGCAAAGAATTGCTATCCGAAAGAAACAAAAAATGCAAAACTTAGAAAACTTGCAATATAATTGCTCTTGCCATGCTTTGTATCAAAAATAGGTTGATATCCTTAAAAGCATCGCATTAAATTTTTTTTTTTTTAGTATTGCAATGTATCACATGTATCACAAATTGAAATTTTTGAGACTATTATCATATCATGTTTAACAATTGATGTCTTTCATGACATGATTTCTTTGTATTTTTGTCTTGTATGCATCATGTGATGATTGAAATATTGATTGATGCAAATTTATAATTTATGTAAAAGTCTAAATCATTGGTTCCTCTCCTTCTTTTCGGCAATGACATAGGGGGAGAAAGATTGCTAGCTCAAGGCAAATGCTAGCTAGCTTGTACTCTTCCCTTCTTTTCGACAAAAACAAAGGGGAGAAAGCTTTTGCTAGTTAGAACATGCAAAGAAAAGCAAAGTGCAATCTTGCACAAGAAGCAAGTGTTAAATTGCCAAGATTGAACTTAAGAATCTTGCTATGCTTTTGTGCTTATATGTTGTGATGAAAATTTAGCTTGATGTTGCAAAAACTTGCATATCTTTTAAAATAGCTAGAGCTACTTCTCCTTTTTGTTGATGACATAGGGGGAGAAGTATATTGATGACTTCATGCATTGAATTGAATATTTTATATATATTTGCATGATGGTTTAAATGTTTTTCATAACATGTGATGAATGTTACTTGGATTTGGGATAATCCAAGTGTTCTATCAATGGCATATTGATAGGAGGAGTTTGGTTAAACTCCGGGGAGTTAAGGTTAACTCCGTTAGTCATCAATTAGTTGTCATCATCAAAAAGGGGGAGATTGTTGAATCTCGGATTTTGATGATGAAACTAATTGATTGTGTTTAGATGTTTAATTGCATTTTGAGTGATGCAGGTCTACTCGATCAGGATTAGATAGTTAACGCAGGAGGAATTGACGTTGCGTTGGAGGAGATCACATTAAGATATTGGATGGCAGAAGGCTTCGGACGTCGGGCATCAGGCCAAGAGCGAAATTGCGCCAAGGATATCGGGTTTGCGGAGGTCAACCGCCGATTGGGCAACAAGCCGCAAGAGAGGACGATGCGCTAAAGAATCGGACGAAGCGCTAACCAATGACGTGCCGGGCAACAGAATGTCAATTCGCGTTATAATAATTGTCTAGATCGGAGTAGAGTTTTGGCTTGTGTGTGCAGGATTAACTACGATAACGATAAAGACATAAAACAAAACAAAGTGTCAGAGTCAAGCACGAAGGATTTGTTGCGAGTTCGAGAGTTCGACGGAAGTCCGAAGGTTCGTCGGGAATGCTGCCGGAACTAGCTAAGAATGAGTAGGGAGCTTGCCGAAGGGTTTTTCGGAAGCTTGCCGGAAGGTTCGTTGGAAGTTCACGGAGCTCACCAAGAAAGATCGGAGCTTGCCGAAGAAGCTCGTTGGAACTCGCCAAGATCAAATCGTGAAGTCTAGGAGCTTGTCGAGAGTCCGCAGAATGGTTTCCGAGAGTTCGTCGGAAGACCGTCGAAAGTTCGCTGGAAGCTCGCCGGAAAAAGTCTTGAGTTGCAGACTTTGTAATAGCTTAGAAAATTTCTTTAAATTCGTAGTTAGCACATTAATAAGGGTTAGGATTAGGTGTTAATCCTATAACCCAAGTAAGGGCCAATTGGGCCCGAATTCGGACTGGTTTGGGCCAAGTTTGGAGCCCGACCAGTGAGCTAAAATAGTGTAGGCGGTGGCATCGCCCAGAACCCGAGAATTGAGTGGTGGCACCACTGGACTGAGCGGTGGCACCGCCCAGCACCCGAGAGGTCGGGCGGTGGCACCGCCAACCTCGGAAACCTAAGAGAATTCAAATTTTGGAGCACAAATTTGAATCCTTTTGGGGCTTATAAATATCCCTCAATTCTCAGCAGAGAAAACAACCTTTGAGAAGCAAGAGATTGAGATAAAAGTCTTAGCAAAGTCTTTAGCATGTTTTTGTTTTCAATTGCTTGAGTGTTGACCTCCTTCTTTCTCTTTGATAATTTGTACGAGAGTGAACCACGTGTAAAAGGTTGTAAGAGGGGTATTTGTCCTTCCCCTTCAAAGTGATTTGTTAGTGGAAGTTGGGAGCCTCATCGAAGAAGGCTTTGCAAGTGGATGTAGGTCACATGACCGAACCACTATAAATTGGTTTGCGTTTATCTAATTATCATTTATATTACTGCAAACCATCTTCACTTTGATGCTCTACTTTTTTGTCTCCTTCTTACATATCCCTTCAAGTTAAAATGCAATCGAAACAGTTTCAAATGAAACGTTGCTTTTATCGTATGAAGTTTTCGAAAGTGTTTAAATCGTCAAAAGTTTATCGTACTTTACCGCTGCACTAATTCACCCCCCCTCTTAGTGTCGCTCCGATCCTAATAATTATAATTCCAAAACAATATCATCATGATGAAGTTAACCAAATGGAAATAGGAACAATGTATTGGATTATGAAAGGCTATCAAAATTGTTTTGACTACCGAATACAACAAAACATGATTGAACTATCAAAAAAGGATATGATGCTTCTATATGGTGGCTTGATCACAAGACTAATTCATGCATATAACATAGTCATTCCACTTGATGAAGAAGTCATGAAACTAGATAGATTTAATACCATAAATAAAAACCTATTAAGAAGATTAAGATATACATTCAGAAATGGGATATGGACTAGATTACCTAGAAGGACTGACCCCCTCCCACCTGATCCAGAATATGAAACATCAATATTTAGGGGCAATCAATCTCCTCCTACTAGTCCCTTTTAGGTAACACCTCCAACAGAGCAAGCACCCATTTTATCTACCAACGACATAGGGACTTGAATGGATCGATTTGAACAACATCAATATCAAATTTTAACTGAGTTGCAGCAAATTCATGGATAACTTAATACTTTGTTTAGACATTTTGACTTACCTCCACCTAAATAGCTAATATATATCTTTTTGCTAATGATAAAGGGGGAGAAGTTGACGGAATCTCTCTGAATGTTGTAATGTTCACTTTGATATTGTGTTCATTTAGCTGATGTTGTGATCTCTTTAAATGATTGTGATCTCTTAAATATTAAGAACTTTTGACGTTACAAAATTTTAATGTTACCATACAATGATACAATATTAGATTCTTAATATTGTAAACTTTTAAATGTTACCATGCAATATATTGATAATGTTTCATGCATTGTAAGGCTACTTTATCATGCATGAAGTGATAAAATCATTCATTTAATATCTTAAAATATCATGGCATGATTATTTGTAAATGTTTTACCATGCTTGATTTCGTATCAAAATGTTATGATGAGGTATCATGAGCTTAACTTGCTATTTACAATTGATACCATGATGAATTGTCATCTTGCTAGATTCCACATTTGTATCATCTTTCAAAATTTGAAAATGGATATGTGGTATCATATTTTGAATTGGTGAATCATGATAAGTATTATGTTATGCATGATTGAATATAACTTATCAGTTTTATGCTTGAATTTAAAGGCCTAGAATTCAAGAGTGTTCTTTCTCAAAGTATAGCATATAGATAGGAGTTAAGGTTAACACCTTCATTAATTTGTTGTCATCATCAAAAAGGGGGAGATTATTGAATATTGGATTTTGATAATGAAATCAATTAGTAAATTATTTGACCTAATCCATATATTGAGATAAGTGTGTATGATTAACTACGATGGCGGTAAGGGATAAAGCAAATGATGGGCCGGAGTCAAAGATTCGGACGATGTACTGGAAGTGTGTCGGGAACTCACCGAGGATTCATTTGAAGATCGCCAAGAGTTCGTCAAGAGTTTGCTAGAAGCTCATTGGAAGATCGCCGAGAGTTGTTAGAAGATCGCCGAGAGTTCATCGGAAGATCACCGAGAGTTCGTTAGGAGTTCATCGGAAGATCGCGAGAGTTTGTCGGGAGTTCGCTGGAAGACTCACCGAGAAGGTCGCCGAAGGTTTGCTGAAACAAAAATCGACATACCGAACTAATTGCTTGCCTTAATCATAGTTAGAACATTAGTTGAGTTAGGATTAGGAGGTAATCACACTAACTTAATTAGGGGCCAACTAGGCCCTTAATAGGGTTGAATTGAGCCGAATTAAATAGCCCATTCAACACTTGAAACCATGGCCGACGGTGGCACCACTTTGTCACGGACTTAGCTGGTTTTGCCTAAGTCTTCCGGCACCCTTGCGTGTCCGTTCGCAAAGGTCAGCCTCCCCGAAGCCTCCCATTGTCCCTTAGGACCACCAGAAGAGAGCACGGGTTAGAGAGAACGCCTCAATCGGGATCCACAAGCAAACATCTCCAAAAAATACTTCATAGACAATACAAATTACAAACAGACTTTACAAGCTCTGAATAGTGACACAACAAAGGGGTAAAATGGTCCATTATAGATCAAAAATCTCTCACACGTGTCCACATGACACAACCTTTATTTACAAGCCTAAAGAGGCCACCAACCCAACTAAAATGGGACTATTAAGTCTTCGGCCGCCCCTCTATATGTTGTACAAGGCATGAATATACCAAAAGATACGGACATATATAAGCATTACATCAAACATCCTATTTCGAAGTTTGTCCGTGACATTCTCCCCCACTTATTCCTTCGACGTCCTCGTTGAAGCCTTTGTCGACATTGCAACTCCTTGCTTTTGCTGAGTCTTCAATCTTCTGCTCCAGCTACAATGCGCCTCTTGGCTCCTTGTTGCTCTCCGCTGTTGTTTTTGAGTAGTCAAACCTTTGATCCGCCATGCTGCTTCAACTCACCAATGACTTTGACTCTGGTGTGGGGTTGGTTGAGTTGTGTTGATCCTTGTTGATTCCTGCGGATCGCCCAAATGAAGGAAAAGACCATCCTTATTGCGCCAGTCTCTCAAATTCCTCATGCTGCTTGAACTGGGTGGATGCTTGTTGGAGCTTTAACGAGCATCGTCTTGCAAACTTCTGAAGTTTTGGGTCCTTCCTCCACAAAATTTGCTCATTGACTCTTCTTTCACTTAGTTGTCACATCCAAGTAGGTTCGCATCACTTCCGCTTTCGATTGACATTTCGTTGGGAAATGAAGCGGACAATCTATTCCCAGTAGCACTGATCATCATTGGTGAGGATTTGATAACTATTGTCTTCCATTATTTTCGAAGGGTCTTTGAACTTGTGCAGAGCTCCTCTGCTGGATAGATAAGAGAATTGGGGTACTCAGTTTCGCCCATTCTCTTAAGAGTTGAGAAGGCAAAGGTTACTTGACTTCGCCCGCCTCCTCGAGGTTGTACTCCATGCCTCGAGCTGGTTACTAGCCTTCGCCTGCTCTTTGCTCACACTTCTGAAGCACTTGAAGTGTGTGCACTCCTTGCATTGAGTTAGTTATTGTGATTCACCTTCTCAATGCCATCGAACTTCTGGAATGTAGGAAGTTTTCACCCCAACTTGGAGTAATTCTCTCATAGATTTGGTTGCCTCTGGGATTGTACCGTCTTCTCCATCGACCCTACCGCATACTCCATTGAGTAGCAAAGGTACAGTACCGCGTACTGCCTGCTTCGTTCCTTGGTTATGCACTCTTGCATGACCCGAAGTCCTTCACTTTCGGCTATCTTGATGAGAAGCTCATTGACACTGGTCTTACGAAGTTCCTCAGCCTCTGCCCTTCAGCCTTGTCTCGATACTTGGAGATTGCCTCTGCATGCTCCACCTCCTCGGCCCCTTTCACGACCAAGCGCTCTCCCTCCATGAGAGCAAGGGATCAATGACTTTCATGGAAGTCCCGCCTCTGCGGTACCATGGCGCTGCCATGCCCATGGCCCTACTATCCGTCGCCTCGCATCTGCATCCCTTTTCTTCACGATCAGTAGATATGTCTCCGTGGCACTCCTCTAGGTCCACCTACATTCTAACTGATGCTTGATTTTGGGTAGCTAAGTCCCTCTGGACTCGTCATCGCTTTCTCGCCCCTTTCAACCCCCTGCTTCAACACCTCTGTGTTCTCCAAGCAGTCTGTTTGGTCGATGGAAAGACAGACTGCAACTCCCATGCATGGCCTCTGCCATCATGTTGTAGGGTTTGCACTGATTCTGTTCTCCTTAGCTTCCTTGGTAGCAACGTTTATTGAATCTCGTATTTTGATGATGAAACTACTTGATATATGTTTATGATTTAATCTGCGTTTTGAGTGACGCAGGATGCTTCGATCAGGATGAGACAATTAAAGCAGGAAAATCATGTTGTGCCGGAGGAACATGTCAGAAGATTGGACGTCGGGCCGGTGGATCGGTCGACATATCGATAGAAGGCTTCGGGCCGTGGAATCGGGCATCGGGCCAAGAAGAGCGGGTATTGTGCCAAGGATATCGGAGTTACGGAGTCAACTGGCCAATTGGGCAATAGGCTGCAGGAAAGGACGATGCGCCGAAGAATCGGACGAAGCGTCGAGGGACCAATGACATGCCGGACAACTTGGTTAATTGCTTAGGATTAATTATCTCGATCGAAGTTTTTGTTTTGAGTGTGCAGGATTAACTACGATGGAAGACATGCAGCAGGAGATGCGCCGGAGTCATGACAATGATCACGTTGTGAGTTCGAGAGCTCGACGGAAGTTCGGACAGTCGTCGGAGGTTCTGCGGGAACAAATCCGAGAAGTCTAGAAGCTTGCCAAAGAAGCTCGTTGGAACTCGCCAAGTGGATCGTCACAAGTCTAGGAGTTTGCCGGAAGTCCGCAGGAGCATCACCGAGAGTTCATCGGATGATCGATGGAAGTTCGCCGGAAACTCGCCGGAAGAAGCGATTGACGCACCGGAGCAAGCTACAGAAATTGTCTTAGGATTTATCGTAGTTAGCACTAATGATTAAGTTGAAAATGGGAGGTGATCCCATTAGCTTAATCTTGGGGCAATTGGGCCCCTGAAAAACCCAAATTGGGCCGAATGGATCAACCCATTCGGACCCTGGTTGCTGTGGGAGGTGCAACCGCCCAAGCCAGGAGGTAGCACCACCTGGGCTAAGTCTCCCAGGGAGACTAGGCGGTGCAACCGCCCCAGCCAGGAGGTGCAACCGCCTGGGCTCAGTCTCCGAGCGAGACTGGGCGGTGCAACCTCTCCTGACAAGAGGTGGCACCGCCTGAGCTCAAGTTTCGAGCTCTACTAGGCGGTGCAACCGCCCCAGTCAGGAGGTGCAACCGCCTGAGCTCGGTCTTCGAGCTCTGGCAGAGAGGTGCAACCGCCCCTAACAGGAGGTGGCACCGCCTAGAGGCTCAGTCTTCGAGCTCTGCCAGGCGGTGCAACCGCTCCAGTGAGGAGGTGCAACCGCCTGATCCCGGAATTCCGGGAATTGATAGTTTTGAGCTCCAAATTTGAACTAGGTTGGGGCCTATAAATACCCCACCCATTCAGCACTGAAAGAGCAAGAACATATACCGAAATCTTGATCCTTTCTGTGATTCTTAGAGCTTAAAATTGCTGTAAAGGCCAAAAGTTCTTCTCCCTCTGTTCTTCCAAGTTCTGAGTTGTAAAGAGAGGAGAGAAAATTTCTGTAAGGGTTGTCTCCTAAGCCCGTCAAAAGGAGTGAAACTATAAAAGGGTGGTTGGCCTTTGCCTATTGAAGGAAGGCCTCTAGTTGACGTCGGTGACCTCGTCGGTGGAGGAAGCCAAAAGTGGAGTAGGTCAAGATTGACCGAACCACTCTAAATCTCGGTTTGTATTTCCTTTGAGCATTTTACCTTCACTGCAAAC
Organism: Musa acuminata AAA Group; assembly: GCF_036884655.1. Lineage (NCBI taxonomy): Eukaryota > Viridiplantae > Streptophyta > Magnoliopsida > Zingiberales > Musaceae > Musa > Musa acuminata. Next base: position 6,106,834 of record NC_088336.1, on the reverse strand, counting down.
TTCTCAATAGCTTACTGCCTTCTGCAATTTTATGAACGAGTTTCTAAGTTCAGAACTTTCCGAATCTGCGTTTAGACGTAAATCGGCTTTTCTCGTACGATCATCATATTTCAGTTTACGTTTACGTTTTGATTTCAACCATAACTGTTTACTGCCTTCTGCGATCTTACGAATAAGTTTCTAAGTTCAGAACTTTCTAAATCTGCATTTAGACGTAAATCGGCTTTTATCGTACGAACGTCGCATTTCAGTTTGCGCTTGTATTCTGCTTTCCATCATAAACTGCAAACTGCCTTCGTAGATCTACTTTAACATCATCTCACTTAATCTCAAGTTAAAGTAATCTTAGAATCGGCTTTCACATCGAAATCGTTTTTATCGAACGAACGCAGCTTTCGTTTTAATCGCTGAAAAATTTCCGCTGCACTAATTCACCCCCCCCTCTTAGTGCTCTTGATCCTAACAACGTTCGCTTACTCGACCTTGTCCTCTGACTTACCGGGCTCCCTTAAGCGAATATGAGCTCTGGAGCAGTCCAACTCTCCAGCTGCTTCGATCATACCTCTACATGATCAAGTCCCTCCCATGGGACTCACTGGTACTTGCATTTGAACTTTTCCCTTAGTGGAACACAGCCCCCATATGCTGATGACCAAGGTTTTCATTCGATGCAAAATTCGATGCACGCCCGGAAGACCCGCCTTTGCGGTACTATGACCTTCACTCCTTGAATCCATAGCCCTTCTTGCCGTCGTGTTATTCACCGAAGTGGAGCTTCCAGTAGCTCCCGATCATACCTCTATATGATCTAGTCCCTCACGGGACTATGTCGTGTGTATCACATTGCTAAGAACTGTTCCACCACGATCCGCTGCACCATGTCACCTCTTGGTGACATCTCCATTGCATTCTGATCCTTGTGGAATAAACTCGAATTGTGAACCCTCCATGTGTGGCCTCTGCCAATACATCGCAGGGTCTCCTCCACCTTCGATTTTGTTTGCTCCTTTGGCAATTGACCTTCATCCACCCACTCTTGGATCACACCTAGATGAAGCACCGCTCTAGGACAGTCTGTCGCCTAGTAACTCCCGAAGTCCACCGACTTCACTGTAATTTGTGCACCATTGTCTGGATCCTGGGCCTCTGCCCCTACCAGCACAATCTCCGCTGCGCACTGCTTCCTTCATGGCAACTTGAATGACAACACTGTGGCATATTCTTCAAGAGTACCCGCCTTTGCGTCCTCTTGCCCCGTGCTAAGGCCTTCTGAACCCAACTTCGCCTCCGCAAATTGAGTCACCTTAGTTCCTCCATCAAATGCTCCTCCGAGATAAGGTGCATGTGCCCAAAAGCTCCCTTCATCTTTGGCACCTTGCAAGATGAGTCTGCTCCGTGAGAATGAAGGACCCATGGAACAACATGATCCTACTCTTGCCTCTGCAAGAGTTCATGTCCTTGACCTCTGTCTAAGGAAAGCACTGTGCCTCTGCTCCATGTTCCAACTTCTATGCTGGCTCCCTTCATGCGGCTTGGGTACTTCGCCAAGTTACACCCAAGTTGCTCCGCTCCTCGTTTTTGCATTGAGTCGATGGTGGCCCTCGCTCCCACCATTCCACGGGTCAGCCCTCCCTTGAGTCCGATCTCCATATCGACTCCAAGGGTGCCTTCATTTAAGTTGCTTTGGGTTGCTCCCCCACTTGATCTCGTAATGCATCCACCAATGCATTCTCTCAAGCGAGATCACACGACGACTCCTTGCCGCTTGCTCAGTCCATCGAGCTTCGTGGAGTTGTTGTTTGTTGAGGTACTCCTCCTCAACATGTGAGGTTCGTCCCACATGATTCTCCCTCTAGAGAGCCGGGACTTATCCCTCCTGGATAACTATCCCGTTGGAGCAACATCTCTCTTCGTTTCGGAGACCACCATCCCCTTGGACTACTCCGATCTGCTGAACAAACTGTGCATTGTTCTGCCTCCTGCAAACGCACTTGCTAGATTGTGACTCCCCGTCAATATAGTCCCCGCTGCACCCCTCAAGGCCTAGCAACATGCTGAACTCATTGCACACTTCAGCCTCCTACGGACGTATCCTTCACATGCCGAAGAGAAAGTTTCAATGCTCCATGGCGCCGAGTTTCGGTCACCTTGGGATGGCCACGAACATTCCATCGTCCGTATACAAGCCCATGCATGAGTACCAAATTCTTCGAGTTAGCAATTCCCCTCACCTCTGTGAGCTTTGCATAACTCTTTTGGTTGTTGAGCAACTCATTCCACCTTGGATGGTCTCATCCTTTACCAAGCGCCTCGCTTGCCTTGAGCACCATCAAGTATAGTTGTCAACGTTGAGCTGTAGCTCAAACTCAGCCATCCCAACCTTTGTGCGCTCTATATTCTTCCAAGCTTGCCTGTTCTCGTGGTGCCTCTTGCGCGAAGGGTTGGCCATTCCTCTGAATGCCAATGTCAGATGCCCGCTCCTCTAAGCGACTCCTTTTCCCTACATCTCCATGCCCGTTTTCCCCCAAACGGTCGTACGTGTGCTGACTGCCCTCAACGCAGCCCCGCTATGTCCCCCACGTTTGCATGCTAAGTGTTTCTATGAGTGCTTGTCCCACTCTGATACCATCTGTCATGGACTTAGCTGGTTTTGCCTAAGTCGTGCGGCACCCTTGCGTGTCTGTCCGTAAAGGTCAGCCTCTCCGAAGCCTCCCATTGTCCCTTAGGACCACCAGAAGAGAGCACGGGTTAGAGAGAACGCCTCAATCAGGATCCACAAGCAAACCTCTCCGAAATACACTTCATAGACAATGCAAATTACAAACATACTTTACAAGCTCTGAACAGTGGCACAACAAAGGGGTAACATGGTCCATTACAGATCGAAAATCTCTCACACGTGTCCACATGACACAACCTTTATTTACAAGCCTAAAGTGGCCACCAACCCAACTAAAATGAGACTATTAAGTCTTCGGCCGCCCCTCTATATGCTGTATAAGGCATGAACATGCCAAAAGACATGGACATACATAAGCATTACATCAAACATCCTGTTTCGAAGTTTGGCCGCGACAACTTGGGACTCAGTCTCCCAAGTGTTTTGGGTAGTGGTACCGCCCAGACTGAGTGGTGGTACAACTGGTAGTTATTACTTGCTAGCGGTGGTACCACCTTGTCAAGCATTGGTACCACTAGAGCTCAGTCTCTAAGCTCTGTCAAGTGGTCATACCACCTAGATTGATTGGTGGTACCGTCCAATGTCAGTCTGCAGGTGGTAGTACCACCCAATAATGGCGGTGGTACCACTAGTACTTCGAAATTCGAGGATGTGATACATTTTGGCTCCAATTCTGAAGCCATTGGGGCCTATAAATACCCCACACTTTTTTGCATGAAAGGGCATGGAAGTATTTACATAATCTTGAATTCTTGAGGTGTTAAAATGTTGTAAAAGTGAGAAGTGTCCTCCCCTCTCTCTCTTAGCTTTGTAACCATCCAAGAAAGAGGAATGAGGCTTGTAAGGGTTATCTCCTAACCCCGGTAAAAGAAGAAAGAGCTGTAAAAAGTGGTTGGTCTTTGCCTATTGAAGGAAGACCATTAGTGAACGCCGGTGACATCGAGGGAGGAGGAATCCGAAGTGGATGTAGGTCACAATGATCGAACCACTCTAAATTCTGGTTTGCATTTCTATTATCATCATTTACTTACTTTGCAATTGCTTCACTTTCTCCTTACGTGGCTTTCACTACTCTACGAGTAAACATGCCTTTAAGTCATTTTCCGAGACTGCTTTCAACGAACGAAAAATATTCAAAACCAACGATTTTTCTATTGCACCAATTCACCCCCCCCTTAGTGCCACTCTTGATCCTAACACCAGTGACATGCCAGAAAACATAAGATTTATATATTATAATCATTTATGTCTTAATCGACGTAGTTTAGGTCTTAATTGATTTAGTTTTGGGTATAACCATGCTAACTCCATTATGGCATCATTGGGCCTTAATCGGGATTGATTTGGGCCTATTGGGAGGCCCATTCAACGACCCACAATTGGGTCATATGGTGGCATCGCTAGACTAAGCGGTGGAACCACCTATGAGCTGGAAGATACTAAGCATACATTTTCTGGAAGACCCGGTGGTGGTACCACCCAAATTGGTAGTAGAACCTGTTGAATCTCGGATTTTGATGATGAAACCAATTGATAAGTGTTTATGATTTAATCTATGTTTTGAGTGACGAAGGATGCTTCAATCAAGGAGAGATAATTAAAGCAGAAAGAATCATGTTGGGCTAGAGGAAAACGTGTTAAAAGATTGGACGTC